>NC_079199.1:72495689-72515689 GCF_029499605.1 Hyla sarda
ATGCGCTCTGAAGACATCTGCCCCTCTGAGCTCTGCTCTCTAACTCCACTTCATTAGGATGGGGAGAAGCAAGACATGAATATGCAACAAAGGGGTGGGATTCGGGTGCCTGCCTCCGAAACCCAAAGTGAGATTGCCGGTAGGGGACCTGCCTGCTGTGTGCAAAATCGGGATGGATGGCAGACACTTTAGAGGACGCAAGCTCGCCCAAACAAAACTTTACTAAGTAAGTGAGCACCTTACAGACTCCTGTACACCAAATGTACTGGGTTTAGTGTGGCTGAACTTGCTGACCATTTTCCTTTAACACTAAAGGTGCCTATACACATTTGGACCAAAGTTGGCCGAAAGTTGGCCGGATTCGGCAAACAATCTAAAGTGTTTGGTCACCCGACCGTATTGTTCTGGAGGAGATAAGCTGCTGCCAGAGCTCTCTGGCTGTAGATCAATCCTCTTATAGAGGAAACATGAAGGTTCAGTGACATAAATGTTTATATGTTACGGGGAGGTTGGGAGAGATAACTGTTAGCTTGACAAACATTTGACCTACAATTATTAAGAGTATGACCACCTTAAATCTAAGCTTTCACATTCAGTATCTATCCTTTTGACCCATTATTTTGTTTTTGTTCACCCCATACACATGAACACCCAGCACGGTCAAGAGTTAAGATTTATAAAAACCTGTGCAGAGGAAAAGTTACCCATAACAACTAATCAAATTGCATATTTCGGGTTTTTTAAAAGGCCTCTGAAAAATGCTGCTATGGGCATCTGGTCAACTTTTGTTTTCAATGGGAAAGGGGTGGGGGTACTCACTGCCAGACTCCCCTGTTTGTTTAACCGAGAACAAAAGGATCAGGCAGTTGAAATAAAACATGTCCAATCTTTCTCTCCACCAACTTTCCCCTAGACACATGGTGGGAGATTTATCAAATCCTGTGTAGAGGAAGAGTGATGTAGATGCCCATAGCAACCAATCAGATTGCTTCTTTTATTTTTAAAAAGGCTTCTGGGGGAAGAGCTATGAGGGGAAAAAATCTGATCAGTTGCTACAGACAACTGCACAACACTCCCTATACACAGGTTTTTATAAATCTCCCACCATGTGTCCAGGGTGAAAGTCGGGAGTAAACCAGTCCCGCCAAAATAAAAAAAAGGCAGTTTTTCTATATTGTGTATGGGGTCATTTAGAGCATCTAACACATCCAATAAGTAAAACAAGCCAAGGGAAATTTTCAGGTTATTATTGGTTTGTGCCTGCTTTAAATAGAGCATAGACAATATAATTAAATCATGAAGTTTATATTTATGCACTATTTCTTCTAGAAGTTTAAGGGTCTCTAAATAGAGAATACATGCAAGCTCTCCTGATACATTTTGTTGCAGTAAAAACCTATAGTGCATTGACATAAATTCCCTGTACATAAATGTTCCCTAAGTGCTCCAATAAATGTGTATTAAAATCACAAGGTGTGTAATGCATGGATATCCAACTATGTGGGTGCTATCGGTATAGGGTTATAGATCACCAAACATAAGTCTATCAGGGATTGCCACTATCCAGTGTAAGAGTGCTGCAGCACTTATTCAATGAACTGGATAACCCCCAAGACTCATACAGTGTAATTGGTCCCCATACAAAGATTTCTCCATGCAACACACTATGGGGGAGATTTATCAAAGCCTGTCCAGAGGAAAAGTTGCTAAGTTGCCCATAGCAACCAATCAGCTCGCTTCTTTCATGTTTCAGAGGCCTTTTCAAAAATGAAAGAAGTGATCTGATTGGTTGCTATGGGCAGCTAAGCAACTTTTCCTCTGGACAGGTTTTGATAAATCTCCCCTATTCTCTTTAAAACCTAACCATAGAACCTCCACTAAGTTAAGTACCTCGGCCCTTGACAAAGCCGGTTCGTCCGGCGAAAAGATAATGAGGTTCTATGATTATGTGTGGCATGGAGGAGTCTTTATATGGGCACAAATGACACTGTATGAGTCTTGGGGGTGATACAGTTTAACCAATAAGTGTTGCAGCACTTTTACACTGGATAGTGGCAATTAGAGATGAGTGAACTTGCAGTAAATTCGATTCATCACAAACTTCTCGGCTCGGCAGTTGATGGCTTATCCTGCATAAATTAGTTCAGCCTTCAGGTGCTGCCGTGGGCTGGAAAAGGTGGATACAGTCCTAGGAAAGAGTCTCCTAGGACTGTATCCACCTTTTCCAGCCCACGGGAGCACCTGAAAGCTGAACTAATTTATGCAGGATAAGCCATTAACTGCCGAGCCGAGAAGTTTGTGACGAATCGAATTTACTGTAAATTCGCTCATCTCTAGTGGCAATCCCTGATAGACATATGTTTGGTGATCTATAACCCTATATTGATAGTATACAAATAGTTGGATATCCATGCATTATACACCTTGTGATTTTAATACACATTTATTGGAGCACTTAAAGAAAATTTTTATCTAAAACAATAGAGTATATTTTTTATATTAGCAGGGTCCCTAAGTAAATAGAGAATTTGTCCCCTGGGGGCCGGCTGGCTCTTAAGGGGTTTGTGTATATTGGTCTTGCCCTGGGACACTCTAAGGATTTCTTTTTTGGTTTGTATTCCTTTACATTTGTGGCCCATCATTGGCCACTTCAGTCTGATATTGAACTTACTGTATTACCTGCATTTATAAAAATATTTGGGTAGCTTTAAAAGAATACAATCTGCATTGACGTCTAGGCCACAGGTAGATATGTTATATAACTATAGTAAACCATCTGCACTGACGTCTAGGCCACAGGTAGATATGTTATATAACTATGAACTGAGGCACTTTTTTTATTCTTATCGTGTTCCTTTCTAGGGTGAAGCAGAATTTGCCCGCATTATGGGAATTGTAGATCCCAACAGGCTAGGAGTGGTGACATTTCAAGCCTTCATTGACTTCATGTCTCGTGAAACCACAGATACAGACACTGCTGATCAAGTTATGGCTTCATTTAAGGTCCTTGCTGGTGATAAGGTTTGTACATGTTTATCACTACTTATAAACTGAATTATATTTGATGAGGACATTTGGCCTCTATAAAAAAATATATATATTTGCAACGCTGTGATTCAGGTGGATCTGCTGTTACATGGATTTGAATGTTTTATTTTTACTCTAAGCCCTCCGGTCCCCTAGCTATTATTTTTTTCCTTATACATTACTGAGGGCTTATGTTGGCATATTGGGAGAGTAGAAGCCATCCTTTTGTATATTTAATCCCTCATTAGCATATTGGGGCTTAGACAAACAAAGCTGTCAATGTTGGGCTGCATTTCCTTGTTTCTGTTTTGGTAGGAGGAGCTTCCTGCTCAGCCAGTCAGTGGCCATATCAGTGTCCTGCTCAGCCCCTGATTGGCTGAAAGCTCCTTGTGCAAGCACAAAATACAGAGACAATGGTGAGGGAACAAGGAGGTTGTAAGTATAGGTTTGTTTTATCTTTTAACGGCACCCAGAGCCGTTTCGGATTTCATGGTTAAGAGGACACATCAAGCTAGCATTAAGAACCTTTCATTTTTTAGCATTATTTGGGTCCCATGTCCCATATGTTTAGAGGTCCCAGTCAAAAGATTTTAAAGAGCATCCTTTGCTTTTCTTTCTGTGCAGTAGTGCTCTATTGAGTCCTTACACATTGGTTCCCCTACAATGCAGCAGGAGCACCTGCCCAAACTTGCTTCTGATTAAGAAGCAAACGGAAAAGGTGTTGACCCCTTAAAGGGGTACTCCGGAGGAAAACAGTCTTTCAACTGGTGCCAGAAAGTTAAACAGATTTGCAAATGATTTCTATTAAAAAAAAAATCTTTACCCTTCAAGTACTTTTTAGCAGCTGTATGCTACAGAGGAAATTCTTTTCTTTTTGAATTTCTTTTTTGTCTTATCCACAGTGCTCTCTGCTCACACCTGGTGCCCGTATCAGGAACTGCCCAGAGCAGGAGAAAATCCCCATTGCACACCTATGCTGCTCCGGTCAGTTCCTGACACGGACAGAGGTGTCAGCAGAGAGCACCGTGGGCAAGACAAAAAAGTTATTAAAAAAGAAAAGAATTTCCTCCGTAGCATACAGCTGCTAAAAAGTAAAGATTAAAAAGATTAAAGATTTTTTAGTAGCAGTCATTTACAAATCTGTTTAACTTCCTGGCACTGGTTTATTAAAAAAATAAATAAATAAATAAATAAATAAAAAATTTCCACCAGACTACCCCTTTAAATTCTGTAATATATTGAATTGTTGTCTGATCTGCTCAATTTATTAGTTCTTGAATACACATGAAGAGATACTGGATGTTTTGAATTCCCTGTCTTTACTTTGTGAATCTGTCAGACTGTGTGTTGTGAAACTAAGATCTGCTGGGGAAAAACACTTTTAATCACTTCTACTTATTACTACTACTATTTTAGCAAAATTGCATCAATGTTTGATATGCTTTATATCACCATCATACACTAAGGGGGGAGAAAAAATTCCCCGACCCTGAGGAAAAAAGCCACCACTGGCCTATGTGATATATATATATATATATATATATATATATATATATATATATATATATATATTATATACACCGACAGAAAAACAACCAGTAGTGTAAAAGGTTATATTTTATTTAACATGTATGCCAATTACAGACATTTAAAATCAGAAAGATATAAAAACAGGGCACCACAAGAACAACTGCAGCTAAGAGGAGGGGATATAATAAGCAAAAAAAGCATGGAGTACAGGGAAACTCCTCGTAAACAGTGATGACAACAGTATAACTGGTACAGAGTCTCAATACAATATGGCTATAGGACAATTACATATGTAAACAGAGTATGGACAAATAGATACCAGAAGTAGTAATGAAGTGCAAATAGTCAGATCAATAACATCCTGCCATGCATTTACTTGCCTTCCACCTCCAACCCCAACGTACGTTTCGCTCATGCTTCGTCAGGGGGCGTCGTCCCCTGACGAAGCACGAGCGAAAGGTACGTTGGGGTTGGAGGTGGTAGGCAGGTAAATGCATGGCAGGATGTTATTGATCTGACTATTTGCACTTTATTACTACTTCTGGTATCTATTTGTCCATACTATTTGAGACTCTGTACCAGTTATACTGTTGTCATCACTTTTTACGAGGACAGTTTCCCTGTACTCCATGCTTTTTTTCCTTGTTATATCCCCCCCTCTTAGCTGCAGTTGTTCGTGTTGCCCTGTTTTAACAACTTTACTGTTGTTTCATTACTCTGTCTATCTTTGCTTGTCATATAAGTGCAAGCCACTATGAGCTGAATTAAAGTGTGAGATAAAGGGCGATACCTCTGCACAGTAACTAATCAGTTTGTATTGAATATTTTTTATTTTAGAACTACATTACTGCTGATGAGCTGCGCCGAGAACTTCCTCCAGACCAAGCAGAGTATTGCATCGCCAGGATGGCACCTTACATGGGACATGATGCTGTCCCAGGAGCTCTGGACTATATGTCATTCTCTACAGCGCTGTATGGTGAAAGTGACCTTTAACTCTTTACAGTTCACCTCGCTGTCACTGCAGCACTGACTTTCCACCACTCCTGTACGCAATGTGGTTTCAGCTTTCACGCCTTTTCTGTGTCTCCATAGCTCACCAGATAAGAAGTCACTCTTTCACCCCTTTAGGGTTCAGAGCGCTTGTTGCCCTGCTGCTGCAGGAAGGGTTACCATCTTTGACCTTAAAGCAATGGTTTACAAATAATGTTTTTACTAAAAATCTGTAAATGCATATTTTGTTATCAGAGTTAAAAAAAAAAAAGGTTAAATGTATTTTTCTGCCAACACATAGAGAAATTAACGGGTCTTTGTAGTTTGTCTGACAAGAATAGTTGAAGGTTCCAGCTCCTTCACTAGTCTCCTTTTTGCTACTTCATAAGAGGGACAATGACTGTTTAGTTGTTTCGCAGGTATAGCTTACCCTGATATTCTTTTTCCATCCACCAAACACAATTTTTTAACAAACAGAGTTAAAGTGAACTATGTCAAGATGGAAATACAGCATCATTTGAAAGCGTCCATATTTTTCTAAGCAAAAACATTTAATATGTTTTCAATATTTAATGTAATATAAGGAATGCAGCGTCCTGTCACCAGCTCATAAACAAATTTTTAAAATGGTTATGCATCCTCCAAAAAATGTATTGCCTATCCATTGAATATACTATCAACATTAGATCATAGAGGGTCTGTCTCCTGGCACCCACAGCTGATTGCCAGAGGTGCCCAGTGTTAAACCTTTGCTGATCTAATATTCATGGTCTATCCTGAGGCTGATTAACCCCTTAATGTTGCTAAACATGGATTGTTTTGAGACATAACAATTTGTCCTCAATATCTGCTTAACACAAAGCTTATTAAAGAACTTCTTGTTTAAATTTTAATCATCTGTGTTATTGGTTACTTTCAAATAAATGACATTTAATAATACAATTGATACTATTGGTTGTTTTGTAATTGTTTTATTAAAAGGTAAACATGTATTAGAAGATACAGTGATCCCTCAACTTACAATGGCCTCAACATACAATAGTTTCAACATACAATATGTTTTTCTGGACCATCGTAACTTGAAACCAGACTCAACATACAATGTACAGACAGTCCAGATCTATGAAACATGTCACAACTGGAGGAACTGACCAATCAGAATGGCCATTTTACTGGTAAATCACCTCTATTACTGAAGTGCATGCACTGACTGGTGTCTGGTAGCGCCCCCTACAGTACAGGGAGGAACTTCAAGTTCTGTACTACTCCTTACCTGTGCCAGGGTTAGCTGCTCTTTTGGACACCAAGTAAGGGCGGCTCCATTTGGGACACTGTGTGTACTGTATAGGACCCTGAAGAAGACCCCCTCCTCTACATAAACCATTGTTTCCCAACCAGGGTGCCTCCAGTTGTTGCAAAACTACAACTCCCAGCATGCCCGGACAGCCAACGGCTGTCCGGGCATGCTGGAAGTTGTAGTTTTGCAACAGCTGGAGGCACCCTGGTTGGGAAACACTGAAATAGACAGTGATTTACAGCTCCTAGCAGCTCTTTCTTACTTTTATATGTAAGGATTTGCTTTATCTATATTCGTTATCTACTTATTTTTCTTTAACCCTCACTTTTTCCTATTTTTGATGACATTTTGGTGGCTTCAGAACCAATTACCAGGTTTCCATAGAGTTCTGGTCTCAACATACAATGGTTTCAACATACAATGGTCGTCCTGGAACCAATTAATATTGTAACTTGAGGGACCACTGTACATCGGAGATATGCTCAGCATCTACTTGAATGACTTATCTTATGCACATGTCATATGACATGTGGATTCAGGGTGCAATGTGAGAATTCAATTTAGGCTACAGTCACATCACCATTTTGCCATACTGTTTTGAATCAGTTTTTCTATTTTGGAAAACGTATACCACAAAAACTGACAATACTGTATGCAATCGTGTGCTCGTACAGTTTGACTGATGTTATAAAAACTGTATACTTTTTTTTATTTTTATAAAGGTCACAAAACCCTTTGTAAGCAAAAAAAAAAAAAAAAAAAAAACAGGACAGAACAGGATACAAAACTGTGGTAGACTACAGTTTTGTGCAAGGGGAAAAAAACCCTCAGAAAAACTAATAAATACAAAAACTTACACAACCAGATACATCTCTTTGTGTTTTTATATGGGTGGTCAGTGTATAAGGCAAGCAATATGGTTGTATACTGTGTTCACATACAAAAAATGTATGCAAAACAGTGTGGCAACATTGTGACGTGAATGCACCCTTAGTATTACAGGCTGCCAGATTTATCATCTGAATTTGTTGCTCCCTGTAAGGACAGAATATTACAGGGACATGGCCAAAAACCCAAACACAAAAAAAAGCTCATGCGCTTTGGTAGCAAAGAATACGGCAGACTAGATGCTCTGGTATTCATGTGAATATTTTTTTCTCAGTACACATGGATGCATTTTTGTAAAATTGATTTTCAGTGCAGAATCTGTGGCAAATCAATTTCTGCCCTTTAATTCTGGAAGTCAGTTCAAAATTTTGAAGGCCGTAACAGAGCTAATGTTAAGTTATGGGGTCATTCACACTTGCGTATCTGAAATAGAAAGAATGTTCTCCTTTTTATTTCATGGAAAGGTTTTTTAAAAATCTGGCAGTATAGATACAGTAATAAATGCAGAGAAATTACATATCCCTGTAGAGCTTTTGTACATAACACTAGGCAAGAATAGAAAATACTAAAAGCTAAATATACACATTTTTTAACCAATGTATATTACAAATATACAGTTGTAAGAAAAAGTAAGTAACCCCTTTGGAATTATATGGATTTCTGAACAAATTGGTCATGAAATGTGATCTGATCTTCATCTAAGTCACAACAATAGTCAATCACAGTCTGCTTAAACTAATAACATACAAATAATTAAATCTTACCATGTTTTTATTGAACACACCATGTAAACATTCACAGTGCAGGTGGAAAAAGTATGTGAACCCTTGGATTGTATAACTGATTGAACCTCCTCTGGCAGCAATAACTTCAATCAAACGTTTCCTGTAGTTGCAGATCAGACATGCACAATGGTCAGGAGTAATTTTGAGTAAGTTTGAGTTCAGCAATATACTCGGGATGTCTGGTCTGAATCGCTTTATTGATGTCATGCCACAGCATCTCAATCGGGTTGAGGTCAGGACTGGGCCAATCCAGAAGGCGTATTTTCTTCTGTTTAAGGCTACATTCACACTGCCAGCTGTCTCCGGCCCGTTATTTGATGGCCGAATTTGCCAGAGCATACCAGCAGTGTGAAAGGGGCCTAAGCCATTCTGTTGTTGATTTAAGTCTACGCAACACCCATCTTCTGTTGAGCTTCAGCTGGTGGACAGATGGCCTTAAGTTCTCCTGCAAAATATCTTGGGAATTAATTTTTCCTGCGGTGATAGCAATCCGCCCAGGCTCTGACAAAACAGCCCCAAACCATGATGCTCCACAACCATACTTCACAGTTGGGATGAGGTTTTGATGTTGGTGTGCTGTGTCTCTTTTTCTCTACACACAGTGTTGTGTGTTTCTTCCAAACAACTCAACTTTGGTTTCATCTGTCCACAGAATATTTTGCCAGTACTGCTGTGGAACATCCAGGTAATCTTGTGCAAACTGTAAACGTGCAGCAATGTTTTTTTTTTAGACAGCAGTGGCTTCCTCCGTGTATTCTCCCATGAAATCCATTCTTGTTTAGTGTCTCACACTTTTTTTGTTATGTATATGATTCCACATGTGTTCATTCATAGTTTTGATGCCTTCAGTGTGAATCTACAATTTTCATAGTAATGAAAATAATGAAAACTCTGAGGTGTGTCTAAACTTTTGATCTGTACTGTATTCTATATACAGTGGTCCCTCAACATACGATGGTAATTCGTTCCAAATGAGCCATCGTTTGTCGAATCCATCGTATGTTGAGGGATTCGTGCAATGTAAAGTATAGGAAGCTGTACTCACCTGTCCCCGCCGCTCGAGATGGTGTCCCCGGGCCTCCGCTGGGCTCTCCGCTGTCTTCTCCGGTCCTCCGCTGTCTTCTCCGGTCCTCTGCTGTCTTCCGCAAGGCCTTACTGGGCCTGCGTAGCGACGTCATAACGCTGCTGCGTACGCCATTCCTATTGGATGACGTGCGCAGCAGCGTATTGACGTCATCGGAGAGGGCCGAGAGGGTCTCCCTCCTAGTGGCCGGCTGCAGCCTGGCGTGACGTCACGCCTGAAAAAGGACCGATGCGGCCGGGCATCGGTCCTTTTTCATTCAGCCTGCGCTCGCTCCCTCCCTGCCTGTCAGACAGGCAGGGAGCGAGCGCATTGGCTCACCGGCCACTCCTCCTGCACATCGCTGCCGCCACCTCGTCGCCACCGCTGTCCCTGCACGCCCGCTGCCGGACTCTGCAGTAAGTGTAATTGGGGGGTGTTGTGATGGAGGGAACGGGGTATGGCGGGCGGGGGGAGACGGAGGGGATGGGCTAGGGCCGCATGTAAATAATATAGTTTATCTACACAGGGTGCCTCCAGCTGTTTCAATACTACAACTCCCAGCATGCCCTGACAGCCAATAGATGTCAGGGCAAGCTGGGAGTTGTAGTGATAAAACAGCTGGAGGCACCCTGTGTAGATGAACTAAGGGCAGAAGTCCCCCCCAGCAGGCATCAGTGACGTGGTGCCTGCTGGGGAAGTCTTCCTGGTAGTGAGCACACTGCCAGGCAGACAAAAAGCATTTTTAATATAGTAAAAATAAAAATTAAAAGCAGGGAGGGGGTTAGGGATAGATGGGTAATAGGCAGGGACAGAAAAAAAAAAATAGGATGGTGGGAGCTACCCTTTAACCCCTTAAGGACCAAGGACGTACCGGTACGTCCTTGGTCCTGCTCTCCCGATATAACGTGGGGTTACACAACGCGTCATATCACGGTGGGCCCGGCGTCATAGTGAAGCCGGGACCCGCCTCTAATAGCGTGCAGCGCCGATCGCGGCGCCGCGCGCTATTAACCCTTTAGCCGCGCGCTCAGAGCTGAGCCGGCTAAAAGTGGAAGGGAAAGTTGCCGGCTAGCTCAGTCGGGCTGTTCGGGATAGCCGCGGCTAATCGCGGCATCCCGAACAGCTGACAGGACAGCGGGAGGGCCCCTACCTGCCTATTCGCTGTCCGATCGCCGAATGACTGCTCAGTGCCTGAGATCCAGGCATGAACAGTCATGCGGCAGAATCGTTGATCACTGGTTTCTTATGAGAAACCAGTGATCAGCATAGGAGATCAGTGTGTGCAGTGTTATAGGTCCCTATGGGACCTATAACACTGCAAAAAAAAAGTGAATAAAGATCATTTAACTCCTCCCCTATTAAAAGTTTGAATCACCCCCCTTTTCCAATAAAAAAAAAAAACGGGTGACATGCTGGATCCATATACAATTTAAAACACCACCTGTGAGAAAGGGGGAGGGGTGCACATAGCCAGCACAACAAATAGCGTGCACACAGTGTGCACCCGTGTATTAGGTTGTTGTGCTGGCTATTTCTCTCTTTGCTTGTATTTACTACACAGGGGGAATGGCACCTCTTTAGCTTTGTACCCCTCCCCCTTTCTCACAGGTAGTGTTTTAAATTGTATATGGATCCAGCATGTCACCCAGTCAGAGGCTATATGCCCAGCAGAGGTGAGTTGGTATCTGAGTGTTAGGCTCAGAATGTGTGTTAGGGTCCCATCCTAAATGAGGCCACCTCCCCGTGGTGGATGGGGGACACGTTTTTGATCAAAAAAGTGCGCTAAGAGCCTCAATTTTTTGACCAATGTGTGCTGCTGCAATCTTCTTTTTTGTATAATATATATATATATATATATATATATATATATATATATATATATATAAATATATATATTATACATTTGTATATTGCTTCTTATTCCTTCCTTTTTCCTCTTATATGCATTCCACATTGCTCATTTCATATCTTGCATTTATACGCTTTCTTTATTTCCTGGGATTATCTGACTATTTAATTATACTTTACCTGTTCCTCCGTTCGCTTCTCCGGTCCACTGTCCCTGTCGGAACTGTCCCGGCACTCTGTTCCTTCTTCATCTTTCTCTGTTTTTCTCCTGCGTCATCGCCGCCATCTTTTCCTCATACTCATAGTTACATAGTTTAGTACGGTTGAAAAAAGACATACGTCCATCAAGTTCAACCAGGGAATTGAAGGGTAGGGGTGTGGCGCGATATTGGGGAAGGGATGGGATTTTATATTTCTTCATAAGCATTAATGTTATTTTGTTCCAGGAATGTATCTAATCCTGTTTTAAAGCTGTTAATTTTTCCTGCTATGACCAGTTCCTGAGGTAGACTGTTCCATAAGTTCACAGTTCTCATGGTAAAGAAGGCGTGTCGCCCCTTGAGACTAAACCTTTTCTTCTCCAGACGGAGGGAGTGCCCCCTCGTCCTTTGGGGGAGTTTAACCTGGAACAGTTTTTCTCCATATTTTTTGTATGGGCCATTAATATACTTATATACGTTTATCATATCCCCCCCTTAAACGTCTCTTCTCAAGACTAAACAATTGTGACTCCTTTAATCGTTCCTCATAACGAAGATGTTCCATGCCCCATATTAGTTTAGTAGCACATCTCTGCACCCTTTCCAGCTCCACAGTGTCCCTTTTATGAACAGGTGACCAAAACTGAACAGCATATTCCAGGTGAGGCCGTACCAATGCTTTATAAAGGGGGAGTATTATGTCCCTGTCCCTTGAGTCCATGCCTCTTTTTATACATGACAATATCCTGCCGGCCTTGGAAGCAGCAGCCTGACATTGCATGCTATTCTGTAGTCTGTGATCTACAAGTACACCCAGATCCTTCTCTACCAGTGACTCTGACAGTTTAATCCCCCCTAACATATATGACGCATGCAGGTTATTAGTACCCAGATGCATAACTTTACATTTATCCACATTGAACCTCATTTGACAAGTGGATGCCCAGACACTTAGTCTATCCAAGTCATCTCGTAACTTATGCACATCCTCTATAGACTGTACCGTGCTACAAAGCTTGGTGTCATCTGCAAAGATAGAAACAGAGCTGTTAATACCATCCTCTATATCATTGATAAATAAATTAAACAATAGCAGGCCCAGTACTGAACCTTGGGGTACACCACTAATAACCGGGGACCAATCAGAGTACGAATCATTGACCACCACTCTCTGGGTACGATCCATGAGCCATTGTTCAATCCAGTTACAAACTAAAGTTTCCAAACCCAAAGACCTTAACTTACCTGTCACGTCTGTGAGGGACAGTATCAAATGCTTTGGCAAAATCCAGAAACACTATATCCACAGCCATTCCTCTGTCAAGGCTTCTACTCACCTCTTCATAAAAGCAAATTAGATTGGTTTGACAACTTCTATCCTTAGTAAACCCATGCTGGCTATCACTTATAATACAATTATCCCCTATGTATTCCTGTATGTAATCCCTTATAAGTCCTTCAAACAATTTACCCACAATGCATGTTAAACTTACCGGTCTATAGTTTCCTGGGGAAGACCTAGAGCCCTTGAAGATTGGCACCACATTCGCCTTGCGCCAGTCCCTTCGCACAATACCAGACACCAGTGAATCTCTAAATATCATGAACAAGGGTACAGATATTACTGAACTTACCTCTCTAAGAACTCTTGGGTGTAGTCCATCCGGTCCTGGAGATTTGCTTACATTTAAATTACTTAACTTACCTTGTACCATTTCTACATTAAGTCAGTTCAGTACATTACATGATGTGTTACCAGCACTGACCTGTCCAATGTCAGCTCCTCCTTCCTTAGTATATACAGAAATAAAGAACCCATTCAGTAGCTCTGCTTTCTCTTTATCGACTGTGGCAACCTCCCCATTATCATTATTAAAGGGGTACTCCGCCCCTAGACATCTTATCCCCTATCCAAAGAATAGGGGATAAGATGTCAGATCGCCACAGTCCCGCTGCGGCACTGCGCTATCACTACAGCACAGAGCGAGTTCACTCTGCACGTAATGACGCGCAATACAGGGGCCGGAGCATCGTTACGTCACGGCCCGCCCCTTTCAATACAAGTCTATGGGAGGGGGCGCGGCGGTCATCACGCCCCCTGCCATAGACTTGCATTAAGGGGACGGGCCATGATGTCATGAGGGGCGGAGCCATGACGTCACGCGGCTCCGTCCCCTGTATTGCCCGTCATTACGCACAGAGCGAACTCACTCTGTGCTGTAGTATAGCGTAGTGCCGCAGCGGAGATCCCAGGGCTCTCCAGCAGCGGGACCGCGGCGATCTGACATCTTATCCTCTATCCTTTGGATAGGGGATAAGATGTCTAGGGGCGGAGTACCCCTTTAAGGGGTCCTACATGCTCTGTCCTTGTTTTTTTTTGCATTTATATATCTAAAAAAATATTTAGGATTAGTTTTGCTTTCTTTGGCCACCTGTCTCTCATTTAGAATTTTTGCTGTTATTATTACATTTTTACAGATTTTATTAAGCTCTTTGTACTGTTTAAATGTTATCGCTGACCCATCAGATTAGAATTTTTTGAAAGCTATTTTTTTGTTGTTTATTGCTCTTTTAACATCATTTGTCAGCCATGTAGGATTTAGTTTTAATGGTTTATAATTTGTTCCCCTTTGGTATATATTTAGCTGTATAGTTATTTAGAGTTGATTTAAAGATGTCCCATTTACCTTCTGTATCAGTATTTGACAACACCTCCCCCCAGTCTATGTCCTGTAGTGCAGCCCTCAGCCCAGGGAAATTTGCCTTTTTAACGTTATATGTTTTTGCCTTCCCCGCCTCTCTTTGTTTTCTACAAAGTCAAAAGTAACTATATTGTGGTCGCTATTACCAAGGTTTTCCCGCACAGTTACATTACCAACCAGCTCTGCGTTGTTGGAAATGATCAGATCCAACAAGGCATCATTTCTTGTTGGGTCCTCCACAAACTGGCCCATAAAATTATCCTGCAATAAATTTGGGAATTGTCGCCCCTTTGTAGTTTTAGCCAACCCCGGACCCCAATCTATATCTGGATATTTAAAATCTCCCATTATTACCACTGTACCTCTCTATTTGTTTATGCAGCCAACCTTCTATCTCCTCAGTGATATTAGGGGGTCTGTAGATTACACCAAATATAATTTTTTCAGTATTTCCCTCCTTTTGTAATTCTACCCACAGTGATTCCACATCCTCAGAATCATCACACAATATGGCATCGTTCACACTGACTTTCATACCACTTGTTACATACAGACAGACTCCACCACCTTTTCTGTTCATTCTATCTTTGCGAAACATTGTAAATCCCTGCAGATTGACAGCCCAGTCATGCGAGGAGTCCAGCCATGTCTGTGACCCCAACTATATCAATATGTTCCTCCAGTATCAAGGCCTCAAGCTCCCCAATTTTATTTGCTAGGCTTCTGGCATTTGTGAACATACACTTTACATTTCCATCCTTTATGTTATTGGGGTTAATGGGATTCAAGGGTGTAAGTTTTATTTTCCTATGAAGCCTATTCCTATTAACTATTCTAACCCCTCCCTCCGCTCCACCCCCAGGTACATTTATAATTCCCACCTCTCTATCTACACTATCTTCCCCCTCTTTGCTGTAGGTTCCCTCCCCCCAAGCCCCTAGTTTAAACACTCCTCCACCCTTCTAGCCATCTTCTCCCCAAGCACAGCTGCACCCTCCCCATTGAGGTACAGCCCGTCCCTACGGTAGAGCCGGTAGCCGACAGCGAAGTTGGCCCAGTTTTCCATGAACCCAAACCCCTCCTTCCTACACCAGCTTCTGAGCCACTTGTTTACCTCCCTGATCTCCCGCTGCCTCTCTGGTGCGGCTCGTGGTACTCCGTTGAGTCTTGCGATATCTGCGCAGAGGAGTGTTGATCACCAGCTGCGTCGCAGCAGGAATCCTGACAGTAAACGATCTGTCAGTGACGCAGTACATTGTCTCCTCCTATATACCCTGTTCTTCAGTGAATTTGCTATATTTTCACTCATTTGTAAATTTGTTCTGCATTTTATCATTCCTTATCCTCTACTACCATCTAGTGGCTGTTTTTACTAACTGCTTTTATAAAAGCAAAATTTCAGTCTTGCCATAATTGTTTCATATCCATTGCTGTATATTTAATTGCCAGTTCACCATACTTTATTTTATTCATATTTTATAACTATATTTATTGCTTACTTTGAATTCCCACATGGATATGACTGAAGATTCTAGAAATCTATAGAGATATATGTCCTCAATCCTTACCTTCTGAAATAGTTAGCCATGAGCATCTTCAGACTATGGTGGATGACTCCGTGGCCCGCTCAGTTCATTCTGCAGTCCAATCTGCAGTCACGGTGCTGCAAGACAGTATATCCAAGTCTGTATCCATAGCCTTCTCACGTTCTACTAATGTTAACCCCAAAACCCCTTCAGACCAATTTTGGTCTTCAGAAACTTCAGTTTCTAAATTGGCTAAAGGCTTCACTGTCCCCAAAAAAGCAGTTGCTAAGAGACATCATACCGATGACAGCAATGTTCCCCCGAAAAAACATTCAAAAAGGGTTCACCAAGAGATTTTAATGGATGACAGGCCTAATATTGGTCATAAAATACCCTCTGCCCGAGAGGAAGACCACAATAAACAGGCTCAGAAAACTGCTAAGCGGTCAAAACCTGACTCTTCTAATGAATCTAATTCAGATGAATCTGCAGATTCTCAGGAGGATGATGTCATGGATGAAATATGAATATATCTCTCAAGAGAGTGGAGATTTTATGGAAGACCCTAATAACCAAGAAGAAGTTCTTTTGGATTCGGATCCCTCTTATTTCGATCCATCTTTAATCTGCCATCCAAGGTCCAGAGAATGGCTCCCCAATCCTATAGTGGCCACATTTCTGTCAATACGGGTCAATAGAGCCTGGACAAGAATTTCCGCAATAAACTTAAAGATTCTTCTGCCACCAATAAACCCGTTGACACGGAAATTAAACGTGGCTGGGCACAACGTGCCGTATGCTTTTAAGGGAATGCCACAGCCTTGTCAACCAAGCAAAAATGCTCTATTCTTATGAAAATCGACCCCCAACTTACAGATCTTGCCTTTAATAACCCTACTCACCCCACTGAAGGCATGTTGTTTGGGGAAGATTTTATACATGCTATGGGGAAATACGTAGGACTTTTCTCCTCCATCAATAAAGCATAGAACTCTTTAAAAAAAGGTCTTTTCAAATTGTGTTTTTCGTCAGACTGGAAAAGGGAGGAGCCACTTTTCCAGCTGCTCTGTCCCACCCAGACAAGCCTGAGGCTCCTACCCACAATACCAACAGTATCAACAACCCTACATGGCTCCAACTTCAAATCCCCCACCATTCTTTCCTTACCAAGCCAGGCCTTGGCACGCTAGAGGACAACGAGGAGTACCACGTGCAAGATCATCTACAGGCAAGTATTCCTCTTTCTTCAAACGATGTTCCATTGGGCGGAAGACTCATACATTTTTTGAGAAATATGACTGATTACTACCGAGTCTTGGATTCTGAATACTGTATCAGGTTTCCTAATAGAATATGTCTCTCAACCCATGCAATACTGTCTCCCTCATCCTATTCAGTTTTCAATAACAGACCAAAATCTAATCAAATCAGAAGTGGAAGATCTTATCGCAAAGAAAGCCATTATACTTGTCCCTGAAAATTCTCCAGGCTTTCTCAGCAATCTCTTTCTTGTAAAAAGAAAGACAGAGGTCACAGACCTGTTATCAGCCTACTCAGTTATAAGACTACTACACAGTTTTGTTGTGTACAGACATTTCAAGATGGAGGGCATTCATCTACTAAGAGATATATTACTAAAAGACGATTGGTTAATCAAGATAGACCTGAAGGATGCTTACTTAACCATTCCGATTCATCCTTCTTCCCAAACCTTACTTTAATTTCTTTGGAACAATCAAAAATGGCAGTTCACCTGCCTCCCATTTGGTCGGTCATCGGCTCCATGGTGCTTCACAAAACTTCTGAAGCCAATGTTGCATTACTCAGAAGTCAAGGAGTACATCTTACCTCGATGACATTCTTGTCATGGTTCAATCTGTAGCTCTTCTACTCACTCACAGAGATTGGACTTTATCTCTCCTGTTCAACCTAGGCTTTCTTATCAACCACAGAAAATCCATTCTACTCCCATCTCAAGAAGTAGAGGTAGAGTTCCCAGGTTTTCTGATCAACACTCGATCAACCACTTTGAGGCTCCCCCCCCCCCCAGGAGACTGAAGACTATTCGGAAAGAGATTCGCCAAGTTCTTCACAAAGATCTTATTTCTCTGAGAACTATTGCTCGAATTGTGGGTCTTCTTTCAGCCTCCATTCAAGCTGTCCTTCCAGCTCCCCTCAAATATCGAGCCTTACGACAACTAAAAATTCGACATTTGAGAGAAGGTCTGGCATATTCAGACGAAGTTTGTCTATCAATAGATGCCAAAGAAGAACTTCTTTGGTGGTTATCCCATATCAAAATATGGAATGGCAAAACCATTTTCCATCAGAATCCTGATATTATTATAGAATCGGACGCAAGTCTCACTGGATGGGGAGCTCACTGCGATTCCCTCTCTACTGGAGGGAAATGGTCTTTTTCCGAATCCCGTCTACACATCAATTGCTTAAAACTTTTGACTGGGTTTGAAGGATTCCTCACATTGCTGTTTTACTTCACATGGACAATATATATCTGCTGTCCAATATATAAATCATCTTGGTGAAACGACATCAAACACCCTTGCCGACATTGCCAAGGATTTCTGGCAATTTTGTCTAAATAGACATATAACCTGCAGGCAGAATACCTTCCAGGTCTCCCCAACTCGATCGCAGATTGGAATTATTGCTTCCTTACAGATTTCAGCGATTGGAAACTCCATCCTATGATATTCCAACATATCAACCAATTATGGGGCCCTCTACATCTAGACATGTTCGCTTCTCGTCTCTACTGTCGAATTCCTCAGTTTTTCTGCTGGAGACCAGACCCAGATGCTTTGGGAGTGGATGCTTTCCTCCATTTTTGGCCTCAAGAAACACTACGCATTTCCTCCTTTCAATCTAATTCCTTGAGTTCTTTTCCAAACCTCACTTCGGAGATCAACTATGGTTCTCCTAACCCATTGGTGGTGCCTCAATTACTTCACCTCTTAATAGATTATCCTCACATTTTTCCTTCCATTCCGGATCTCCTCCAGGACCCTCTTGGCAACTCTCATCCGTTACTTTTGGCAGATCTACTAGTTCTGGTCGCTTGGTTAATTTCAGGTCTTCCAGAACAACCTCTCCACTTTCTCTCACAACTAGAGAACTCTTCTCTGATGCTTGTGTTCCAGGTACCAGATCTGCTTACAGATCAGCCTGGAAAATTTGGCTTCATTGGTGCTCTCAACGGGACTTGGATCCCTTACAAACATCTATCTCTAAAATCCTAAACTTTCTTTCAGCATCCTTTGACACCGGTAGAGCTTATAGAACTATCAACTTATATCGCTCTGATATTTCTGCCAGACATTTTCTTATTGATTCAATTCCGGTTGGTAGACATCCTCTTGTATGCAAACCTTTAAAAGGCATACGTTTCTGACGTCCTCCCTTACCTAAGTACAACTCTACTTGGGATGTCAATATCCTTTTAAATCTTTTCCTATCTTGGGAAGATAATGATTATTTGTCTCTAAAGTTACTTTCATTCAAACTTACTGTTCTTCTATGTCTTTTATCTGTTAAATGTGTCTCTGATGTCAGAGCTATTGATATATCTAGAAGACAATACTCCCCTTAAGGAGTTGTTTTTACAGTTTATCGTTATACCAAATCCAACTTACATTACGTATTTTATCCAGCTTTTCCTCATCAACACAAACTTTGCGTTGTATGTTGTTTACGTTCTTACGAGTCTAAAACAGAATCTTTACGCTCCACTTCTTCCTCTCAATTACTGATTTCCTTTTGTAAGCCTCACAAACCTGTTTTTTCCAGCACTCTAGCCCGCTGGGTTAAATTAACTATGGATATGGCTGGTAAAGACATCTCTAAATTTGGCGCTCACTATACCAGAGGAGCTGTATCAACTAAACTATTTCAATCTGGCGCTTCTCTTTCTCATAGTCTTAAGGCGGCAATAGTATTTTGCCTCTCAGGGGTGCTGCTACACCTATCGACAAGCTACTCTACAACATAAGAACCAGATGATATGTGTAAAGAGCGCTCACCCACTATGATTGACATAAAAAACTATCTTTATTTTATTCAATTTACATCATAATACAGCAGACACATTTAAAACCCTCTAAAACAGGCCCACTTGGCCACA